>NC_046979.1:10575736-10600736 GCF_009769545.1 Cyclopterus lumpus
AATAATCCCCTCTAAAGCAGATTAACATCAAACAGACTGTCAAACAGAAAGCTGCAGACAGTTGACAGTTGGTATTTGTATCTTATTAAATTAGTTTGTGAATAGTCTGTGAACATCACAATGATTGTCTGCTTCTAGGTGTCTGGATTGTGTCTTTTACCTCCGCCTGCACACCAGCCTGGTTGTCATAGTAACAGTGGCAGACAGCACAGTAGAGTGTGACAATCCATGGCAGATACTTAGCAGTCATCAGAGTGATGGACAGCTCTAAACTGATGCTTGCCCATAGAAGGTACTCCAGAGCCTGAAAAGGATCATCAATGGTCGTACAAACAATCATGACGTACACAATTATATCTACATTATAAATATTATATCTACATTATAAATCACACACATTTCTGGTTATATCATATATCTTGGTCACAAAACACCAGAGGGAGGTTGAGGAAAAAACAGTTAATGTGAAAATGAAAGTGAATCACTGAAAACTCACATAATTAGCACAAACCACATAAACCAGTCAGTTATGTTTTTTCCCAGATCTCCCAGTGCCTCATTATCATATACTTGCAACATGTCTGTCACACACCATTATCACACTCATCCATTTTATCTTTAGATTTAGAGTAAGACATTTCAAAAACAATATTTTGAGTAAGTACCTGTGCACTACAATTCATGGTCATCAGGTAACGGCAGATGGTGTAGATGAGTAATGAAGCTGGAAGAGATTAGGAAGGAAAAGAGAAAGAGGTTAGCTCGACAGCAATAATCAAACAGTAGAATCTTATAATTTCTCACTTAATTTTTAAACGACAAATGAATTATCACACTAAGATGATGCCCACTATGTTAGTTTCACTAAATCTTGTAACTAAAAAAGTACCAACGTATTTCTGGGAATTGGGAGATTATTAATTTGATTTCAAAAGGTTAATTTAGCGGATATTACCCTTGTATCTAGACCCACACTTTTGTCCTGCATCACACTCCGACAAATAAATGTATTATTCCAAAATCAGTCATAAAAAAAAGAAACTACTGGGTAAAACTAAACAAGTTGTACTAACATACCATTATATATTTGCCAGCAGAGGTGCTCATGTTGCTGCAACGCCTGCATCATGATCCTGATAAAGTTCAGCACATGAAGCAGTTTACAGAGTCCCTTCTGGCTGAGAACGTTGTGTCTTTTCTCCTGCTCAAATATACACAAGGCGCAGCCCTGCATTGCACGGATCTGCAGACACAGACACACACACACACACACACACGCACACACACACACACACACACACACACATACATACATATACAACTTACATATACTGTAGATATATCAGAGTTCAGGAACAAACATCTCAAAATATCAATGGCCTTTCTCCACATGACATAACTTATTAGTTTAACAAAACAACAAAGTGCAACAAGCATAGCATGCTCTTCACTTCAGTCAGACTGTGAATAGTCAAACATATGACACACAGCATCTCACTGCACACAAGCTCACATAGTACAGTGTACCTTCATGGCAAAGGCATCTTGGTCTGTATCAAAACCTTCTGGGAAGAAGCAGGCCATGAAGTGGTCCACATCTGTGATGTCAGTTATTGCCGCTGAGCTGAACTGAAGCAGGTGCAGACTGTATCCCTGCCAAAAAGCGAGCTGGTACAGCTACAGACAAACAGGAGAAGGAAGAAAGACATAATGACAACTGTGAATGTGTGTTGTGTACAAATGCCGCAGTCAATTTTGAAAGAGTCAAAACTTAAATTAGATAATTATGGGACCAACACTCAGTGAAGAATAATGAATTCTGAGTTGAGCAACAAGGCAAGGAGTGGCAGCCAACATTAAGAGACAAGACACTATAGATGAAGAATAAACCAGGCAGATCATGTAGGCCCAATAACCAATTGAACAATTTATATTTTCCATCTGCTTACATGCATCACATTATGACACCATAAATTAAGAATAGACTATGAAGCATTTGGCTCCATGACTGGTTAATATCCTAATATGCATAATTTGCACAGCAGCCAACACTGATTATTGTTCCTTTCACCATCCTGATTATCCGGATTGCTCAAATTATGAAGCTAGGATTTGATTCGTTTTTGATGGTGTGCAGCTGGTAAAGCGACTGGTTGCAGCTATTTTAGCTAGCTAGCTAGCTTACTGTGAATTACCTTTATTCCAAAAAGAAAATCTGCAATCTGCAACATGCGCTCCAGGTACAACTTCGAAGGCAGTCGTTGTTTGTACTTTTTCCAAATCTCCACCAGGATTTTAATCCTTCAAAATGAAAATTATAAAAAGCAAGGTAATATTAAATGTAACGTTACGTGCACAACCCTACACACTTATGATGCATGCAATATGAAATTGACTAAAAAGTTAACTCGACCAATTCAGAAAACAAAATAATAATAATAATAATAATAATAATAATAATAATAATAATAATAATAATAATAATAATAATAATAAATGCTCCTTGTCTGCTTTCTGGCGAAGTTAAACATGTCAAACCCGAGGAGTCATTTCTGTAAAGCCATTGTTTTAAAGCGGAGTTTGCTCATTTATTACTATTCTTCGTCTTAACGCTAAATAAATTGCTGATAAGCAGCTAACGCTAACTACATAGACTGTAAGTTAACTAACTTAGGTTAGCTAACGTAACTAACGTTACAACTTTATTTTCTCCTCGTAGCTTCAGTTGGTGTCAGCATGACTTTAATAGCGGCTCGTGGGCAACTCACCCTTTCACGTAGGAGCCGTGGTCCTGGCGAGCCGAAGAGGAGACTCGTTTAATCGACGTCATGAACGAGTTAATGTCTCGTTCGAAGGATGAAACAACTGGGTTTCTTTTATCAAGTTGCCCGTAATATGAAGCCGGTAAATCCATTTCTGCGGCCTCAACGATAGTTGTAACCAACTAACGGACGTCTGTTCGCTAACGTTAGCGTAACTAACATTAACTAACTGTTAACTAACCGCTATATCCAACGACAAACTGCTCCCATGCAGGAGGCAGGTCACTATGGCAACGACGCTAAACAAACAGAAAGCAAAGTAACTAGGAAGCGATCAGCTCGCTGTTTTTACGAATGTAGTAGTATGGTTTAAACACACAATAGTCTCACTGAAGGCATCCTGCAAGTAAATACATATTTAAATATATTTATGCAATGAAATACATGTTTAAATGGATTTCTCAGTTAGTAGCCTAACTGGGGGCTGCCAACTGTAGTTAAACAGGAATGCCATTTTAAAGAGGAAAATAAATCAGTAACCACCAAGGTTAGGCCTGCCTATTCTGCACAATTAAAAAAGGGAATGCCAATGTATTGAAGGCTCTATAACATTGGTTGCATCATGGTCTGTAGAACCTCAGTGCTTGCAGATAACTGATATAATGTGTGTTGTTCTGTTGGAGACAACACAACTGGGAGCATGAAGCACAGACTGAAATCATTTTGGTTGGCACAACTGCTAGACAGTTGGATAGGAGTCAGGGCTTCATATTTTACATCTGAGCTCATAGCAAAATGATACACGTTTAGAGTGTCATCTAATGCTGTCCCATACAAACTCATCAATTCCCATTCAACCTCACATCCATTCTGCACACACATCTAAAGCTTCTGGCACTCAGAGCACTGCAGGCTAATGCTCTGGCAGCTATTCCTCAAACAAACAACACACACAACCACACACACACACACACACACACACACACAGATCCAGACAGGGGTATTTCCTGGGTAATGAGTATGGAGGCATCAGCAGTACTTTGAGCCAGTGTCACCTCATGACTGGGAGAAGGGAGAGTAACAGTGTTAGTGAGAGAGAGAGAGAGAGAGAGAGAGAGAGAGAGAGAGACAGTCACAGTGAGAGATGAAACAATGAGGGAGATGGAGGGATGAACAGTTGACATCATTGTTCCAGAAGGATCAGCCTGTTGGCAGAGTCACTATGCAAATGTGCATGGGAACAGAGACAGAGCCTGGGTGGGATGGGAGAGAGAGGCCTATAAATACTATGCAGGAGAGCACAGCTGTACCCATCTCAGACAAAGTAAAACCAGAACTTTATACCTATTGATTTTACATCTCCTCTTTAATCCCGTCATGGATATCCCCATCCAGTATCCCTGGTACCGTCGGGCCTTCCCACATCGACTCTCTGACATCTCCTTGGCAGAACCGCTCACTGATTGGCCACTAATCTGGCCCTTCCCCATGTCCTTCCCCTGGATACGTCCTTCATTCATGCGCTGGTTCAACTGGCCCGACAACGGACACAGTGAGGTAAAGTAAAATTCAACTGTGTCATACAATCTGTATTAATAACTAATGTAGATTGGTGTGGCAGGTCTTTCGATGCATTTACTGTAAATGCACAGACATTTTTAATATGTGAGATCTGTATTTAGGATTTTACTTTATTGAGTCAAAAAAGACGCTGAAGAATATCCTCCTCTGTTGATGGTCGTCTCTGTATTATGTATGAGTCTTACACTGAGATGGCAATAACAAGCTATTGTGTGTTTTCATTCTGACTCCAGTCTGCAGCCATGCAGCATAATTTGTTTCTAACAGCTGTATTGTCTGTATAGATGCGCATTGAAAAGGATCGCTACGTAATTTTTCTGGATGTGAAGGATTTCTCACCTGAAGAGCTGTCTGTCAATGTCAGTGACGAGTTCATCACAATACACGGCAAACATGAGGGCAGACAGGTCAGAGGCCCCATAGAGGCGTGCAGAAATAGTCAAACAACATTCATTTGGTGACAAGTCACCCATATTTAACTGACTCTAATTCTGTTTTCAGGACGACCACGGCTTTGTGTCAAGAGAGTTTCTGAGGAAGTACAGGCTTCCTGCTGGCGTGTCAAGTGCTGATGTCACATCCAGTCTGTCATTTGATGGTATCCTTACAATCACTGCACCTCGGTCAGCTCCCGGCTCAGAGCGCACTATTCCTGTTTCCTTTGAGGATGGAACACCGAAACAGAAAATGTAGAGCAGACTCTGACGCTCTTCACACTGCTTTACTACTAACCCCCAAGTTCTGCCTGTTTTTATATTTAACCTGTTACAGTTCTGTTGGCAGTTTAGTAGACAGTTTAAAGTAGGCATGCAGGTCTAGTAGTCTATGAGTGCAAGTGCCTTCTAATAAACTGGTATCTAATTCCTTATTCCTTTTATTCTGATATCTCTGCAAGACAACAATGCTTTAAAACCAAAGGTTAAAATGTAGTACTCATGTAACAGAGTCGATCTTACACTTTTTGTGGAGTCACAGTGGAGGTGCAGGGTAATGAACTCATGAGAGTTAATTTCCCAATCACATGCGAGCAGGATCCCTCTTTAAACCATATATCTCTGCCAAAAACAAATCACAGCTCTGTGTATGTAAATTACATTAAAGGCATGTGATTATATTTTAAAAGGTATTTTCTTTCCTTCATTAGACATGTTCTAAATGTTATGTCATTATATAATGACTGTACTGGCCCTGCAGTTAATGACAAAATTGGTAGCATTTGTTCATTGACCCCAAACTAGCTTGCAGCACCGTTTTGTTTTACAGGGAAATACTCAAATGTCAATTTAAGAGAGTATCAAAATTGTCCCCTCAAGATTACAACAGACTGAAATTGTTAAACTTAATCTACAGTGCACAGTAGGTCTACAGTTTGAGTGGGTATGAGTAAGATGGCAGCAGTGCTTTGTTTATTCTTAGTATTCTTAGTGTTGGTTCCTGGATGTGTGAGGAGGAGGGAGTTCTCTGGAGGCACGTGCAGTCATTTTGAGTTTGTTCACTAAAAGAAAGCCACCGTAGGACTTGGACTAGCTGTGTGTGAAATAAGAGGGTGAATGAGCAGTAGGGAAAGTAGTGGACGAGGGAGGAACTAATGTTTCGAGACGGACAGCTTTTACCAATGGGCTCCTTGTCCTCCGGGGAGCATGCCTCTGAGCTGCTAAGGAAAGTGAGAGTGAAAGTATGCGAGAGCGAGTGCAGATGTAGATGTCACAGTTACAGCCCTATCATTCTTTCATATTGGCACAGAAAAGAACAAATAGAATAAATGTTGAAACTCAATCATCAGACTGATGTGTGATCTTTTCATGTCTGAAGTTCACAAAACAACACACACAAAATGTGGCGGGAAACGGATGAATCGTACTGAAAACAATAGATATTCTTTCAAAAATAGTTTCAGGTGCCTTATTTCATTGTCATTATTGTAAGTACATCATCAAGATTTGTTGATTTGTGTTGTATTGCATTAGACCCTACTACCCTAGTGCAAAAGTAACTTATTATAATTAAACATTTCTGCTATGTTGCTGCCATGCAAATGAAAAGATTAGCTGACACGTATTTATTTTGAGATGTCCAATTATCAAGCATAATATGTAGTTGCATGAATCAAAATAAATGTCTCTCTTTTAAAAAAACACAGTATTTAACTTTAACATTTTCACAAATGCGTTTAATATCGGCAAAACGGATACACACAGTATGATGTAGTATTACAGAAAATAAACAAACACAAGACAAATATTGAAACGCTAAGGAGAAATGTTCCTTTCTTCAGCCGGTGGTTGGAAACCTTATGAAACCTGATAGCATTTTAGAATCACATGAGCTGTTCATATCTTCTTAACTGCAGATTGTCAACATTAGCAAACCTTATTGCCATCTATGTTTTCCAAAATCATATTATACTCAAAACAAGTTATCTTGAAATGTAGATGTTGTTTTCTTTACCGGTGAAGGCAACATCAGTTACAGTAGAAGTCCCATTTCTGGAAATAAGAGAGATAGAATTAGGAGAGAGTGTCACGTAATGCATACTTGTCCTACTGCTCTTACAGAGAGCGTGTGTAGTTGTGTGTGTGTGTGTGTGTGTGTGTGTGTGTGTGAGTGTGTGTGTGTGTGTGTGTTCACTTACAGTAGTCTTGACTTCGGTACTGGCTGGCATGAGAGGATGAGTCTCCTCCACTATGCTGCTGGGGAAGTGTCCAATGCGAGCCTCCTGCTGTCCGTAATAGGAGTCTTGTACCTGCAAACAGATGATATCGAATTAAGTTATTGACAACATCACTTTTGAGTGGAGAATGCGAATGCTGCACATGGATACAACACGTCTTCATGACTTCCAACAAAGACTTTTACTTACACTGCCAGCCCAGAAGAGGTTCCCTCTGTCCTTTAGCATTGCATAGACATAAATGAGCTGCCCCTGTCTGATTGGGATGAACCTGCAGTCTCCAGGGTAGTAGTCCTGCAGTGCACGTGCTATCAGGATGGGATCTGTGTACAAATATAGAGGGAGACTGAGGCATCACATTGAGGACCTTTGCAGTTTATAATATGGGTCATATTTCAATGCAGCTTAAAAAGTTCTGCATTATCATTTGGATTATCTACAGTTCTAAAACGTGGTCACAACATTACTACTAAGCCCAGTTGGTGAGTGTGCTACTTACGGCTGCATTCGGAGTCAGCGCAGAGTTTCTTGTCAGAGAGTTTCGGCATCTGCCTTCCAGCTTCAGAGGTTGGCAGCACAAGCCACAGGGAAAGGACCAGCCAGAGTTTGCAAGGCATGTTGTATGTGAGTGCACCTAATGATCCAATGGCCTTGTTTTATACTCGGCGAAGATCTTGTGGGCTTTTTGTTCTCTTTTGTCTGTTTGCTGTCTCTGAGAAGGTGGTAAAAGTGATGGCAGTCCCCTTTTCTACTCTCCCTACCCCCTTACCTCATACACGAACACACACAAAGCTCCTTTCAAACTCTTCAAGCAGGTAAACAGGAAGGGGGATGAGAAGGAGGAGGGCCAGATTAGACAGACTCCTGCTTGTGTCCTGACCTTCCCTCTTTCCATCTCAAACCCTGTGCCCCCCTGCTCCCCCACCCCCATCTAAGAGTGTTACATTCCTCAGAGGTAATATCTATGTTTTTATACCTTGTTCAACCGCTAGATGGCAGGGCTTTTTACAGCAGACACAACGGTGTTGCGGTACTTCCTACCCTGTTTGCTCTCTTTACCTTTCTTAGTCAGGAGGTGGAGCCACTGGCTGTGTTTGTATGTTTTCACTGTCAAGGAAACCAGCTGATCCTCTTTTGTGCAAACACTCCCACACCCACACCCACACCCACACACACACACACACACACACACACACACACACACACACACTCACCAAACAGGAAGACTATACCTGTTTGGAGTGAGTCGGCAGGGAACTATCAGGTAAGACAGACTTAAAGTTTGTTCCTTCAAGGTTGATGCATTAATATAGGTTCTGCTAGTTCTCATAATGTAAATGTGTGATTTTAAAGGAGAAGTGACTTCATTATTTTTAATGTAGTCATTATTTTAGATATGATGGCATAGTTTCATGGCAGTAGATGTTTTGACAGGTGAGATGGCAGATGGTGATGTCAGAATTAAAGAGACTTCAAAGGGCAATGTTGTGACCAAAATGTTGTTTATATAGACTCAATTGAATATAATATGTATGGATATAACCCTGCAGTGACTGGAAATAACATTATGTGGTAACAGCCTTTTTTTTAAGCCTTTGTGTGTGTGTGTGTGTGTGTGTGTGTGTGTGTGTGTGTGTGTGTGTGTGTGTGTGTGTGTGTGTGTGTGGTGGGGGGGGGGGGGACATAAACAACACAACATCAAGACTTTAACTAAGACTTCATTATTTTAGAGACTGTTCTATGACTATTCAAGACTTTCTGGTAACTGTAGGAAATAGTGGAGCACAATTGGAATCTAGGGAGGGGAGCAGAACAAAGATAATAGTGTAGCTGGTATTTTGGTCAGAGTAACAAAAGCACCTGTCAGACAAAAGAGGCCAAGTGCGGTTATGTTACGAGAAAACAATTAGTCTAAGAATCACACAAGTCATCATTCATGTCCTGAATTTCACAATGACAGTCAATAAAATCAGTTTATAGTGGTTTGCTGTGCTATTGATGGACTTTCTTGCCCACAGAGTTATCTGGGAAGAAGATAAGAAAGGATTTGAATGGTACCAGCATTAGAACTATTGGCACCACAGTGAAGTCCCAGTTTGGCAGAGTCATACCTGGATTCCAAAAGTGAAAAATAAAACCCACTCCGGACCAGATCATCAAGATACAGAAAAGAAGGGCGGTCCACCTGACACCTGTGTGATCAAGCGCTTGACCTTGGATGATGATTTGTTACTGATTCCTACAAGCCCGGAGCTATCAACAATGTTCACCCCCAGTAAAAACAGTCTTCCATCCCCCAGCCTGGAGGACTCCTTCTTCCCTCTCTCCTCATCCTCTTCAGTCTCACTCTCCTTCGCTCTCCCCTCATCCACATCCTCTCCTAGCAGCAGCGACAACGGAGGAGGGATCGAGACAGATCTGATTCTCGCTGCAGAGCTGGGACAGGCTTTACTGGAGAAGAACGAGGAGCTGGCAGCCTCTCTGGAGCAGAGAGAGAGGGAGCTGGAGGTAAAGCCGCTGTAACGAGTCTTTCTAGAGACAATGTCAACTTTCTAATGCTTAAGGTGGAAACAAAAGGAGCACTAAAAAGCACATGCCATTTGAATGATTCTAGCCAATTAATCATTATACATGTGGAAAGACGCCTGTAAATAACACTGATCAAGGCTCAATTTAATTATTATTATTTTAAAAAACAAATATAAAAACAACATAAGATATATTGCACAAGCGATCAAAAATAAATAAAATAAAAACAAATGGCGAGGATGGGGACATACTGTAACAACAACATTGTGAGCACAATTAACTGATTTACTGATGTCAAATTCTTACACTTTTATCTCCATTTAGCTGCTTCAGTTTCAGGGTCCTCACATGAACAACTGGGACACTTGAATAGAAAGAGCCATCGTTAATGATATTAGTAACACCTGCGCTTTGCCTACTATGAGAAGGGAAATTGTCTGATAAAGGCCCATTTTGGTTTTCTAGAACCAGCGTCACTGAATCTAATCTTGTCATCACCAAAGGTTTTTTTTAAATGCATTTGTTGCAATTTCACTTCACATTCAAAGTAACAAGAGTACAGATATTATACATGTATTTCCAGATGTGATATTTCCATGTCTCCTTGAAGCCAGTTAATGTTGCGTCTGTCATCTCAGGCTTTACAGCAGGAGAAGCATGTTCTGCACAGGAAGTTGGAGATGAATGAACTGGCATCTTGGCAGAAAGAGGCAGAGCTGACTACAGATCTAGCTTCCTTGAGAGCTGAGCTGGAGCGACATCACAGCCAGGGAAGCAACCAGCGGAAAGATGAGAGTGAACAGCTGACTCAACTAGCCAATCATAACCAACGCTTGGTGGAGCAGCTAGCAGAGGTTGGTATACACTAATAGTGAAAAGGCACCCTGCACCCTCACCCACAAAGGAAAGTATCACAAGTATGTTCGTGGCGTCACGTCACAGTCATGCAAATGAGAAAAATGCAGAGTAGCCGGTTTATGGAGTCCCATCTTTGTCACTTATTGAACAAAAGCATTTCTCAACTTTTCCACCCACTTAGGCTGTAACACTGCAACACTCCTTGAGGACTGAGCTTCGTTTCCTCAGAGAAGAGAGGGAAGAATCATCTTTCAGCCGAAATATCAGCTTTTCACAATTGGAGAACATTCAAGCGGAGGTATACCAATCACTCATAAATGTTGGAGTCAGTGGCTCAGTTTTAGTGTGACAGTTGTGAACAAATTGTGCTTATCTTGAATGTTGCAGGATAGTCATACACAAAAAGCATTACATTTCAATCAAGTCCTGTCTGTATGCTGACAATTAAATGATATGGCATCTGAACATTTACATTTCAAAGCTGTGTTTTCATATAGATGAAGTCTCAAGTCAAAATCAAATATCTCTGTTTTGGTTTGTCAGAGTCTGACTTGAGTCTCAAGTCTGTTGCTTACAGAACAAATTGAGATATTAGCAGAATATTAAGTAAACCCATAAAGTATCCATATCTCAAAGCATCAAAATCCTTTGTAATTACCGCTTGGTGTTACCACGGTCATTGCATCATTTATTCAGTACTTCTTTCTCTGTACAGAACAGAGTGTTGCTGGAGCGGCTGTCGTACATGGAGGCACAACTAAAAGCTTCACAGGAGGGCAGTGATAGACTCTGCATGGAGAGAGAGAGACTGAGAGACAGACTGTCAGAGCTACAAACCAAACTGAGCGAGAAAGAAGCAGAGGTGAGGACCAATGGCTGACTGGTATTAATGATGAACTGTAACACTGAAAGAATCATGCGCCGCAAATGATAGTATGTTCATCACTAATAGAAGTGCAACTCGTTGGAAGTGATGTATGTGTGTGTGTGTGTGTGTGTGTGTGTGCTTGTGCCTATCTCTCACTGTGTTTGTTTATGTGTCTGTACTGTAGATAGAGCAGGAGCAGGGTGTGGTGTTTGAGTTGCGAACTGTGAATCGCTCTCTACAGCAAAAAGCCCTGAATCTGGGAGAAGAGAGCATTCTGGACAGAACACAAACGCAACCTTTGTCTCTGCATAGTGAAATTCAGCAATCACAGGTACACACAAGAGACATAGTAACTGCACTGACGTCCTTTAATTGTTAGTTTGAGACTGATGCCAACCCTTCTCCAAAATCCCCAACTTCTTTGTACCAAAATGTGCACCCGGTAATACGGTTCTGATCTTACAGATGTTTCTGCTGTGTTGTACATCTCTCTTGCTAACCAGGTGAAAGAGGCTCTTCTAGCTCACTCCGCTGTCCTGCAAGTAAGAGATGAAGAGATACAAGCGCTCACAGAGGAGGTCTGTTGAACTGTACACAACACTATGTTTCTGGTTTCAGTTGCAATGGGTTAGGCTTGTCTGAAATGGTTGTACATCCTTGTTATTAGTATTACAGTATTTATAGCAATAATTATGTGTAGTATATTTCTAGAAAAGTTGCATTTACCACATCAGATGCATTGTTACAGTCCCCTTCCACCCAAAAAATAGTTATTTAAATTCTTAACTATATTGACTTTTTGTGGAGAAAACAAATCCATTCAGATTTGGCTCCGCTTCGTACGTCACATGCAGGCTCATTAGTATCTCCACCCAGTGCTTAAGAACTGGCTGTGCAAAGGTGCGTCATATTGTTATTGCAAATGAGCAAACTGGGCTTTTTAGGGAGGAGAGCTTAAAAAGATGCAAAAGAACAAAAGGTGCTAAAATGTGAGGAAAAATAATGTGTTTTTTTAACATTACAGCTTGGAAGCATGTTCTAGTAGAAACCAAAAATAGAAAGTATGTAACCTGAAAATTAGTATCATATGTCCCCTATAAATTCGATAAAAGCTAGAGACGATGGAAATCTATTTTGGAAAAAGGAGAAATATTGTAATTATGATCATTACAATATGTATGCCTTTCAATTTCAAACTTTGCAGCTCCAATCTCAAAGAGAAGAGCTGGAGTCTTTGAGGGAGGAAATCAAGCCAATTAGAAGCAGTCCTGAAAAGCCAAGCTACAGGTAGTGGTATACAGCAACAGCACCATTCACATTTAATTTGAGCCCACAGCGATTAATGTTTTACTAATCATCATATTAATGTGCAGTTTCTTAGAAAGTGAATTGGCCACTGTGCATCAGGAGAAAGAATCACTTACTCAGCAGCTTCTCAACACTATCAAACACAAAGTGGCGCTGTCGCAAGAGCTGGAAGCCTGGCAGGTGAGTCTGAGGGCAGAGATGGACAATTCTAAATGATGTCTCTGCCGACATGTTTTACATTGTTAAGTTTACAAGCGGAATATTGACTTTCTATGATCCTGTTGCAGGAGGACATGCGGTTAGTGATCAATCAACAGGTGCAGCAAAGGGAGGAGGAGAGACAGAGGGAAACACACAGAGAAAGACAGACGGAGAAAGCAGTCGGACTCCAAAGAAGCAAGTCTTTGAGAGTGAAGGGAGAAGGAGGGAAAGGATTCTTCTCCTTTTTCAAAGACAAATGACAGAGAGAAGTGGCAGCAGTTTAAACGGACAAAGTATCGGCCTTTATCTTTGCCACTGCAAGCTTCTACAGCAAGATAATGTCCACTGTAATGTGTTCTCAGCATCACCTAGTGAAATGTTTACAGACCTCATATTTTAATATATTTGTATATATGTATGTAATTTCAGAATGTTATATAATATTTGTATGAACCTATTGAATGTTGTATTTTCTGATGGTTGTTTGTCACCACAGCATCTTAAAGCTGCATTTTTATTTGTTATTTTCTTGTTCTCTCTGACTGAGTTCAGAAAGAACACAAAGACAAAAATAAATGAAATTGAAGTTAATTCTGGGGCCTAATGAATCTGCTTTATGAACGTGTAGACCTGAGGAAAATAACAGAAAGATCCACAGTTTCTGGGGAGTTCAGGGTTGTCAGAAGCAAAGCTGAACTCAAACACAGAGTCTCACAGACAATGTCGGTGTGTCCTTTGCTAGCTAGATTACAGATAATGTCTGTCAAAGGCAAACATTTCTTTAGCTTTCTAAACTACTCTCTGACTACACCTTAAACATGCCGAACTAAACACAAAATAAACATATTGAGGCCATATAAAGTTGTTATGGGGAACATATTACAGCTATTTAAAGATCCAGCAGACATGAAGCAACATTAACATTCATTTGGAGTCTCTGGATTTAGTAGGTGTCTTCTGGACACCCAATAATTGTCCAATAATTGTTATCTTTTTCGATTTGTTTGTTAGATTCTAACAATTGCTGAGAAAAACATATGGCTTTATCTTTTGCGAGATGCTAAACTATGCACACTGAAACAATGAGGTAAAGGTGTATGTAGACATTTGACCAATGGTAATACTAAAATATTGATTTGTGGAGCTTTACAACATGTAGCTATAGCTACAGAGCTGCAATATATTTCATATTAATACGGAAGAAAAAGCACTAAATATGTTAGAAATAACATCTTTAATAAATTAAGTCTAAAATGACAATCACTCCCTTCCATTTTTTCTATGCTTACATTACGTAATGTATAAATAATATTCAAGCAACATGTCATAAGTTAAACAGGACTGGAAATACCCAGAAGCAGCGTGAGTAGTGCAGGTTGCATACAGATCAATGCCTTCATCAATATGCATACAGTACAGAGTCAGTGCACAGCCACTCTTGAATGCCTCGAATGCCTAGCATAAGGAGCAGCATCTTTTCTCTTGCAGTCAACAGGCTGTTTGTTCATGTGTGGTGTCTCACACTGTTTTATATGCTGGCAAAAACAAGATGTGCACACAATCACTTAATCATACACATAGTTTTAAAGATCCCTCTGGCATTTGAGCAGGATTTTAACGATTTTACATTTCTGCCGACCACTTCTTTTTTAGATTCATCCAAAACTAAAAAGTAAGCCAATGGGGAAAGAATAAGGTGAATTTGGTCATTGGTGTTTCCTGTATCTACAAGTAAATGTTTTCCCTTTAAAAAATGGTCAGCAGAAAGGTCAGGTATACAATAATTATGGTTAATGGAGTAAGACATGAGAAAGACAATTATCTTTCAATATAATCTATATTAATTACATTTCTTTATGACTACTTACAGTATAAAACCTTGAGTTATTTTCACTTTACAGGACGCCGCTGATCCCTTTCTGTGTCCGTTGTCTCGGTGGGTTTCCAGAGGACAGAAACACATCTGTTTAATTCAATCAGACAACATCAGCTCCATTTTGAGAGGTACAGCTTCAACACCCAAACGATCCACGATACTCGGGTGTTTCAAGTGTTTTACCCTGGAAGTCACAGCCATTATGATGCCTCTGAAACAGGTCTCTGGATTGATGTCTTGACAGCGAGCTGTCCCTCCAGCAGACGTTAGTGGACGATTATCCCACGTTGATGCCCAGGCCGACTTGCAGCTTGTCACCACGGTGATTTACAAAGGCCCCCATAATCAGGGTAGCAGGGAGCGGGGTCAAACGCTTCTCCAACACGCCTCCTATTATGCACCGACTGTTTATCATACCTGGACACACACACACACACACACACAAGGTCTCAGATACTGTATGTTGTCTGAATAGTTTTCATTCGACATGACATTGACTCAAAGTTGCAGAAAGACATTTACCTCGAAAGACCATGTTGGCCTCTGGGAGCTCCATCTGGTACCCAAATGAAGTTGTGGTCTCCTGTGTCCTGGTACTGGCCTCAAACTCCACCCCGACTTGGATCTGGTGAACACAAAAACAAGCATATGCATAGATAGATAGATACACTTTATTCATCCTCATGGGGACATTTGGTTGTAGCAGCAGCAACAAGGTTACAGAGTAAACATACAATATTAAGTATGAACAAATGCACAATATATAGACAATACAATAAAATACATTTGAGAAAATGAAATAATAAAGAAAATGAAAAGAATGCAAAGTGTAAAGTGTATAAAATGTATATAAGGTATGTACAGTGAAGGCAGTGCAAGGTTTATTGATGTTTGAGGAGGATTGGGCCAGAGGAGATTTCTCCTGTATCTGGAATGTTCTTCTGTATCTGTCCTTGTGACAGCGGAGCTGAAGCAGTCTGTTGGAGAACGTGCTCTGCTGTCCCTGCAGTAGGTGGAGAGGGTGGTCCGGGTTATCCAATATGGACAATTATTTTGTCAGTGTCCTCCTCTCCACCACCTGTTCCGGATTGTCCTGTTTGCAATATGCAAATAAAGCTTGTGTGTATACAGTACAGTGGCATTTGCTGTACCTGTTTGTTGGCTCTATGATAGTAGCTAGCATGGGCACCTCCTTTCCCAGCATTCAGCGTCGCCACCCAGTTGGGTCCTGTATGGAGAGCCAGAAAAAAAGGCAAAACGCCACTGCTAAATTAAGCAAAAAAGATCAGAAAAGCTCACTTAAATGAGGTGTTTAAAAAAGATTCCTAATGAAACACAAAACTCTCACTTGAGTACTGTCCAGCCAGAGTAAGAATTCCTCCTTCCTCTGCTCTGCCCCGATGGTAAACCAGCTCCCCTCCTACAACCAGCCCAGAAGACACACTCTGAAGGAAATGTGCCACAAGGATAACTGTCCAAGAGAAACACACACAAATACATAATAGATTAGATCAACAAAAAGTATCCCGATTATGTATTTTATTGCAGAGTTGACAGTTGTATTCAGTTGAAACAAGCACATTTGACTGTATAGTTAACTGTATATGACAATAGTGATGTCTTACCTGACTCTCTGATGATGTCAGGATTGGCAACTGTCACAGCAGCAGTGAAGTCATTCCCTCTGTACTCAGTTTCAAACTGCCACGTTACAAACTGGGACTGCTGGGTCTAAAATACCATCAATGATTCCAATATTGAGTTGTTTGCAGCAAACAGCATTTCATGTAAAGAGAAAAGTGACAAGAGATGGGATAGATGGCCAGACATCAGAATCTCACCTGGAACACTGTTCTGGCTCGTACTCGCTCAGTGAGATGCAGCAGAGCGTGAGCATTCAGACTGCCTGAAGAATCCATCTCACCGATCAGTGCTGGTGCATCCTAAAAATGTGAGGCAATATCTACATGATCTTCTCAACTAAAAAAGGCAGCAGCTTCATCTGTTTTCCAATGGTGTGTACAGCTAAGCAATGATAAAGTAGTGGTAACATATTTATGCTTGACCTTGTCCTTGCTGTAATCATCAGACTGCAGATGCTCTACGTGGAAACGATAGTACGAAGGACTGACAGCACTGAGGTGGAGAGTATGACTGACCTGGAAGAAAATACATACATTGTGTTATAACATCAAAGAGATGTACACCCTTATTCTCTTGACAACAAATTATTCACCTTGAAGAAGCTGCTCAGAGTTTTATTGAGGATCATCTTGACTCCCTCAATCTGTTGAGGAAACACATCTGTGGAGACAAGTAGAACAAGAGTCAGATCACTAATATTACTACATTACTAATTTTCTCTATGTATTGCCTGCCGTGTGGCCGGCCCCTCTTTTGGTCCAGACGGACCTTTGCAGCTCCTGTGGAGAGAGTGAAAGCTGCCTGGGTTGGGTAGGCGGCCATCTCTCCTCTCCCAGCGTGGCGGACTGTCCCAGTGAGCAGGGTGTGCGTCCCAGTGAGAAGGAGGGGGGTCCGTGGAGAAAGGCCAGTTCTGACGGCCCGGACTGGATGACAAAGCCAGAACACTGCCCATGTGGGCGCACAACCTCCTACAAAATGCAAAAAGACAAAAGCAGAGATTTACAACGATGTCATGACCCATCTGTTTTTCTCACCTGCAACAATTTAAAGCCAGACTATGCCCTATATGAAGAGAACAAATGTAGATCAAAGTACAATTAAAAGAAAAACACCTTGACAAAAGGAGCATAGCAATATAAATGTCTGTTACTTATCAAACACCTTGCACACACACTCAGAGAGTTCCAGAAGAAGTTAATGACATCAAAGATGCTAACCAAATTAAGACATTCAAACGTATATTTTAAAATGTTTGTATATATTGCATTTAAAACTTGAGCTGCAACAATGATCTATAATGCACGCATGTCTGTTGTTTTCATGTGCAGGTGCAGCAATTCCGTTAGCTAGCATGACCTTAGCTTCGACAAAAACAAACTACCTACTTCCGTTGTTATCGAGAGACGTTAAAATCCGGAGCGGAACTGAGAATCGCACATGAGAAAAAACTGTCAGGTGGAATTTCCCATTAATAAACTACAAATAGGCTACCCGAAGATAATTGATGCTCGGATCTACTGATGCTGCGAATAGCCCCCTCCTCCAGATGTGATGAGCCGCCCTGCAAATGATTCCCTCTGAAAACACCATGGGAATTATGTGGTCTGACAAATTACGCTTTTAGATTTACATGTACGAAATCAGAAACTCAGAAGTAAAACTGTTCAAATAACAGCTGACCATTTTTAACAGCTAATGTTGAATTAAAATATGTAAATGTATTATGTGGGGCTTTGTGGGCTCAGGGAAACAACGTAAGGTTCCTTACGTTTTGTTTCATATCGGACTAATATACCCGCGACACTGCGTTCAACGCAAGCTGCTACAGGTGAAATAAATATATTTCGGCTCTCATGCACTGCAGCACAGGAGTAGTAGGAGAACAGCTTTGAGCTGCAATACAGTCAATATCATTTCTGATGTTCAGCCAAGCCTGTCTTAGACACAAGAGACAGACTTTACTGACTACAATATGAAATTACTACGGTAATAGACCGTGAAGAAGAATGAAGGTGGTCACCGCCGCTTTTATGCGCGTCTCTCCCGTCTGCACTCAGAGCTAGCTATACAAACTAGATTTGTGGGCAACCTCCAGGGAATTTTGTTTGTGTGTGTCCTTCCATTTCCAGTTGGACTGAACATGTCTCCTTTGAGGTCCATGTTGCTGGTGGGAGAAGGGAACTTCTCATTTTCTGCCTCTGTGAGCCAGTTATACTTGGAGTCAGAGACCTGCATCACGGCCACTTGCCTGCAGCATCAGGAGGAGGCACTGCGGCATCAAGGCGCAGCCGATAACATTAAGATGATCAGGGACTCCGGTAGGGGTTTGTGATTACTTTTTATATTTTTTATATCATCATTTATATTATTTGTGGCACTTGTGTACACTTGTGTGTGTTAATCAGGTGGGGCGGTGCTGTTCGAGGTGGACTGCACGAAGCTGGGGGAATGTGCCTCTCTTCGAGGCTGTGTATTTGACCGTGTGGTGTTTAACTTTCCTCACTGCGGGAGAAAGAGTGGGGTTAAAAAGAACAGAGAACTTCTCAAAAACTTCTTCCTCAGGTAAAACGGCATCATACCTTAGGGCCCTTTCACAGCAGTGTCTCTGAAATGACCTTGTGTGTCCAAACTTTTTAAATATTTAATATAATTATAAAATATTTAGTAATAACTACAACTACAAAATAACTCTGTATCATTCTTGAGATGTGTTTCTATTTACTGACTGAAATGTGTCCGTATGGCACCAAGTATGAGAAGGTAGACATCTCCCCAAAACAATCTAGATTGATAAATAATCTCTACATGTAGGGCTGGGCAATTTATCAATACTATATATCGTACATGTATCGTATATTACGATATCGTAATATGAGACCAGATATCGTCTTAGATTTTGGATATCATAATATTTTAATATGGCTTGAGTGTCGTGTTTTCCTGGTTTTAAAGTCTACTTTACAGTAAACTGATGTAATTTTCTGAACTTACCAGGCTGTTCTAGCTGTTATATGGCTTCACCCCCTAAGTCATTATATCAACTTTACAAAAAATGTCATTGTGTAAATATTTTGTAAAAGCATCACTGGTCAATGCTACAATATCATCGCAATATCATTAATTAGGTATTTGTTAATAAATATGTAGGTAATAGATGTTCTCTATAATGCCCAGCCCTATAGATAAGAGGGAAAGTATGTATTTTTGACTTTGGAATGACCAGTCCCTTTAAACTGTCTTATGGCTGCATGTGTTTTTACATATTTTTCACGTACCTCTGATTAAGTACGTACTTGTATAAACTGATGAAGTTCCCAATGTCCATTTTCTATAACGATATACTGAATAGTTGTTTGCTTGTTGTTTCTTTTGTGCCTCTAGTTGTGGTCAGGTGTTGTCTGAAGACGGGGAGGTCCATGTTTCCTTGTGCAACGGACAGGGTGGCACACCAGCGGACCAACCAAGGCGAGAGTGGCACAACAGCTGGCAGGTGGCTGCCATGGCAGCAGAGGCCCACCTAGTCCTGAGTGATGTCCATGCTTTTGAGAGGGAGAACTATCAGAGCTACAAGTGCACTGGATACAGGTAAGGAGTAAAGGTGAATGTAACAGGGTATAAATAGAAACAACCCTTTGTGTTCCTGCGTCTGTGTTTTGCATACTGACACTCTCTAATGATAGTGTTGCTGTTTGTTGTACAGGAGCCAGGATAAGGGCTTTCATGTGGAGAAAGGTTTACTCCACGTGTTTACTCACAGCCTGCCCTACACCTCTGCTCAGATACTTAAGGTTGAGGAGGCTGTTGAGGGGGACAGAGTTCTGTACAACATGCCAGCCGAGCTCAGTGATTACATATTCAGGTACAGTAAAATAGACTCTCGTGCTGTTTGAGTAATAAACAACCATGGCAACAAAAAAAAGGTATATAACCAGTTACCACTTACTGTCTCTTCTCTTTTATCAGGGGATTTCTCCACTCAGGTTCTGCCCACCCTGTCAGGTTGGTGCAAGATTTTCTTCTCAAAGGACTGGCAGAGAAGTGGTCTGTCTCCATGACGACGGAGACCATTCCCTTCCTCCTCACGGCCAAACAGCTGCAGGCGTGCGGCTGTGACGTTGACGTGACAGACTGCTACCGGATCCACCTGCTTCAGAAAGGCGTCAACTCTGACATCAGTACTTCGACAGACAAAGGAAAAGATCCGTTGTTGGACAGTCAGGGACGAACAGACACCCAAGACACTCCGGCGACTACATGTCTTACCTCAGATAAAGTGGACAGGGTGAAGAGTAAAGGAGCTGAGAGCCTAACGTCTGCATGCTTACTTGATATTGATCCTGAAGGGGAAAGTGGTCTTTATATGCTGCGTCCATCCCTGCTTCCTCAGATGGAAGAGCTTCTAACTAAAAAAGAAGAGTTGGTTAACAATGCAGGGGGTCATGGGGAGGATAAGGGTGATAATAAAAGTGTAGGAGTTGAAGGACATAAGAAGGAGGGGTCCTGTGGGGGCTGTAATGGTGTCGCCAGCATGTTGTTTGGCATCAGCGGCCTGGTGTTCAAGAACGTGCACGTCACCCTCTGGAATCTGCCTGCCTTTCACGAGCTCCTCCTCACAGGTGTGTTCCCCTCAGAATGTGAGCCAATAAAATTGCTTGGACAAAGACTGGAAACGCTGCTCGCACCCTATGGGGTCTCCTTCGTCACAGGACAGGGGGGTCTGCGTATGATGGCACAGTCAAAGGGTTTGGTTGGTAAGGTGTTTGCAAGCAATACAAGTGACAACATGAGCAATGTCAGTGTCACTGTGTCCCTTAACTTGGACCTTCTTTCCACGCTGGTGTTCTCACTCCCCGACTGGCGGCTGCTGTGGTCACATGACCCACACTTTTTACAACAGTTTGAACTCCACCCATCTCCAGGGACACCTTTCCACCCATTGTCCTTGTTCCCCGAGCACTTCAGCTTTGACATTAGCTTCTGGACAGGGCCGACATGGGAGGAGAGGAAGTTCCACGCTGTAATCCGAGAGGCCAGTCGTGGGACGGTGGAGCAAGTTAAACTCATGGACACGTTCTCGCATCCTGACCTGAGCCAGACCAGTTACTGCTACAGACTCATCTACCACTCAAACACACATGCTCTGTCTCACACACAAGCCCTCCAGTTTCATAAAGACCTAGAAACCTCTCTTACCTCTCGGTTGCAAGTCACCATCAGGTAGCAAAGTTTGAATCTTAAGGAGGACCAGGAACTGAACCTCTTTTAATTACATTGCCTGTTTGTACCTGCTATTCAAAATGATAAGTGTATAAACGGCAAAACTGTATATGAACAGTGTTTACAGTAGTTGAGGCATTGCGTGCTATAGTTTGTCATTGAAAAGTGTGGCCGGCCAT
Organism: Cyclopterus lumpus; assembly: GCF_009769545.1. Taxonomy (NCBI): domain Eukaryota; kingdom Metazoa; phylum Chordata; class Actinopteri; order Perciformes; family Cyclopteridae; genus Cyclopterus; species Cyclopterus lumpus. The sequence goes on from NC_046979.1 coordinate 10,597,431, forward strand.
TCAATAAATCATCATTCAATAAATGTGTTATCAGAATCATTATTGAACAGGTATGACTACACAAACCATGTTTTCTGTAAATTGTAAACAAGTATACAGTAGTCCAGAGTGCACTATTTGGCTTATTTAATATCAATTTTGTAATAAAAGTCACATGTAGGTACATGCTGTGACAAAGCATAAAAGAAAGTGTTCTTGCAAGTAACCGCCTGGAATCAAGTCCTTGAGCCAGTTTATACCTCAACAATGGTGGTGAATGTACTCCTTCACCTGAGTAAAAGTAACAATACCACGGTGTAAAAATATTCTGTTCTAGTATAAATCCTGCATTCAAAATTATCATTCTTATAAGTACATGATGACCTCATGTATATAAATCCCAGCATAGCTTCAAACAACTCAATTTTGAGTGGATCTAATCGGTAACTAAAAACGACTGAGGGTGTGTGGTGCCTTTAATCCATAACAGTGCATCACATTTATTAAATTGATCATACGTTTTATTTTTAAAATCAAAGTACCAAGAAACTATAGCAGTTAAATAAATGTGAAGTAAAAAGTACAATATTTCCCTCTGAAATATAGTGTAGAAGTATAGCTTCAATTGGATATTTTAGTCTATTATAGTCTAGTCTAGTCTAAGTATCTCAAAATTGTAATTAAGTACAGTACTTGACTTTACTTTCGTTTATTTTCTATCATTCCTCGGATGTTTATGCTTTTCGGTAACTAGGAGTCCATAACTTCCTATGTTTCCTCGAAAGAACTTTGAATATTTACTATAGTAAAATAGGGAGAAAATATAGCCTCTATAGAGAGAACGAAGCGAAGAGAAATCCGAGGCAAGTTGACTGAGAGGTCTCCTCGCCACAGCCAGTCTTTGACTAGAGCTGTGAATAACCGAGCAGCGGCGGAAATGAACGAAACACGACTCGGGAGCAGCGTCGGAAAAGATGGCGGCCAAAGCGCTTCGGCAGCGGACCAGACGAGGCAGCAGGCAAGATGCAAACAACGTAAACGTCCCCACCGAAGCTCGGCCACCGAAAGAGGAAAAAGGCGGCGATGACAGCAAAACCACAGAGACTCGGCCAGAGTGAGTACGAGCCGGGAGCAGAGACGTGAGACGCGTCGGTGCTGGGAGCTCCATCCCCGGTGTTACGGTTTAACAAGCGACCGTGTTAACTGGCTCTGACAGCCCGAGCAGGGGGAAGCTAGCTGATCAAGTTTGGAGGACAACAACACGGTAGCAACGATTGGAAACGTCCGCCTAAACACACGCGAGATAACATCTTTAGAGTTTTTTTTAAAATGCAGTGACTGTTAAGTTGCGTTTCCGCCCCGACAGCTCGTTAGTTGCGTGTTTTAGTTGGGCTCCCTGGTGAGCTTCATTCATTCAACCTCTGCTGTCTGTAACTCTGCTTTACCGAACGCTGTAAACAGATAACCTCGTGAGTCAGCTCGTGCTCAACACGGACATAAACGTTTATTTTGAATCCGTGATTGTTGGCGTTGATACGTTGCTGAAGTCCGTTGAAATACAGCACATCAGTGTGTAAGATGACGTGTCAACGCTGCAGCCATAGACCGTATGCAACGACTGAGCTGACTAATCTGATGATGGGCGTGAACATCGCAGACACGAGGAGTTATCACTGTTACTATTAATACTTATGAATGGTTGTAAATACTGTCTTTACGTATTGTAGTCTCTCTGAACGGGCACTCAACTGACCATATCAGGGAGGTAGATATAATCGGCATTTTATATACATAATTGGAGCAAAAGTGTTTTTCTATTGGTAATGTAGTGTCATACAGTTGTTTTGATTAAAAAAAAAAAAATATATATATATATATATATATCTTCAGCAATCTGCTCATTGTAAACTAGAAACTACAAATGATATAGATCGGATTCAGCATTCAAGGATTCATACGTGTGCAGTGAAATACTAATATGCTTTTATGACTGCTAAAACACATGTGAAAACTAATAGTAAGAAGAAGAAGGAAAAAAACAACTAATTTAAAGGATAACAATTCAAGATCAAAATATATTAAATATAAATTATGTCTTAAAACAGGACATAGCCACAAGTGGCAAACAACAGACTGCTAATAGCAAAAACTGTAAGAGTAAGAGTAGTGGAGCACAGCTGTGCAACTGTATAATTTATAATTAGTTTAAATAGGCCTTTTGATTCTTTGAGTGCCTCTGCTCAGACATATTTCAACTGTGTTTCTGCTGTCTTTCAATCCTCAGAGTAATTCACTCTTTTCTCTGTTGTGAGAAGATATTTACTTTGTGTTCCACCAAACAAAGATTTTTTTATAATCAAGGGCACATAAATTAGCCAGCACTGAAATAATTACCATAATCAGAGTTTTATTAAAAGCAGATGCGTTGGAAACATCAATCAGCTAAGCCTGTGAATGTTTAAATGCATACAGAGCCATCAGGTTGCTTCATGGCTAATTACACAGTTTCAGATCTCGTTCATTTTCTGTTAAATATGCATGAAGCAGACATGATGTAATTTTAAGAACGGTGTGGTACATTTAGATTATTGAATACATTTAGATGTTGAAGTGGATCGTAATAACAGTGCATATATTTTAATGTGTATTAGTATTCAGCAATTGTGCATCTGTGTTTTTATTTTCATTTTGTAGGTCAGTAAGTCGTGCAGGGCAGGTATGGGCTCCAGAAGGTTCAACTGCATTTAAATGCCTCCTCTCCGCACGTTTTTGTGCAGCTTTGCTCAGCAACATCTCAGACTGCGATGAGACCTTCAACTATTGGGAGCCTGTGAGTGCTGCTCACTGCTGTCAGATATCCGAATATGTTGTTTTCTGACCAATGCAGAGATTTTTATTTTGTATCTATGTCAGAATGTCTTAATTGTTCAAACAAGATACTACTTCTCTTTCTTGAACTGTTAATCTGCTAACTGTTAATCTAATTGTTGTGATGACTGTTTTGACAGATGCACTACCTGCTGTACGGCACAGGGATGCAAACATGGGAATATTCTCCATTGTACGCCATCAGGTCGTACGCTTACTTATGGTTACATGCGCTTCCTGCTTGTTTGCATGCCCATGTTCTACAGACAAACAAGGTATCTATTCCAAACTCGCCGTCATTTCAACGTGTGTTGATATTTTAAATGACTTTAGCTGAGTTACAGCATAATCATCAGCTCTTTTTTGTTCCCAATTTTCTCTTCTTAAGCGAGAAGACTGTGTTTATCTTAAGCTGAAACACAAAAGTGTCCTGCTGTATGTAGGAACATAAACTATGTG